>NC_143552.1:123170000-123220000 GCF_054136105.1 Typopeltis vanoorti
TAAATTATGGAATGAAAGAATAATAGAAGCTACAATAAAAATAGATAGAGGCTATTTAACAATAATTGGTTTATATGCCCCAGAAGAAGGAAGAGAACAGGATAATATTGATTTTTATAATCAGCTACAAAACATATATAATAAAATAAATAAAAAGGATTACATAATTTTAGCAGGAGACTTAAATGCAAGAATTAGAAACACGAAAATTAATAATAATATAGGAATACATGGAGAACACACTCTAAACAGAAATGGTAAAAAATTGATTGACTTTGTAGTTTATAATAACCTAAAAATAATGAATTCCTTCTATAAACATAAAGACATACATAAATATACTTGGGAAGAAAGAGGATGGAAATCAATATTAGATTACTTCATATTAAATGAAAAGACATCAAAATTTTCACTAGATGTTAGAGTTCACAGAGGATATAAAATAAGCAGTGACCACTTCCTTGTTAAAATAAAATTAAGATTACCACCTAAATGGCTACAAGTAACAAGAACAGAAAGAAAAATTGAAACATTTGTTTATAAAACTAGACTATTGAATTGACACAAATGTACAATGGCTATATGAACAAAAAATTAACCAGTATCTAGATAAAATAAAACAAAATGAAGAAATAGAAATAGAATGGCTTGATATAAAAACGATACTAAATGCAGCAGCAAACGAAAGCTTAGGAAAGACCAAAAAATTCAATAAAAGAAAAAAAACTGAAGATCTGGGATTATACAATCAAAGAAATAATCAAAAAGAAAAAAGAAGCCTATCACAAATGGTTAAGCAGTAAAAGATTAGAAGATGAAATAGAATATAAAAGAATAAGAGCCATAGCTAAAAGAGAAGTCAGAAAAAGACATAGAGAATCATGGAATAAATTTGTTTCTAATTTAGAACATGATTTATATAAAATAAGACCCAATGTATATAAGATTTTGAAACACTTAAATGCAGATACCAAAGAAAACATAAAATTAAACACTGAATTGAAATTAGAAGAATTTCTAAATTACTACACAGAATTGTGGACAGACAAATATTTTTAAAAAGACAACTGGCAAACAATTAACGAAAATGAAAAGGAAATAACTGAAGAAGAATTAGAAATCAGCCTGAAAGAAACAAGAAACGGAAAATCACTTGGAGAAGATAAGCTAGGTTCAGAACTATATAAATACGCAGGAACACGATTCAAAGGAAGACTCTTATTATTTTTAAATAAAATTTACTCAACTGGTATCCCCCCAATAGAATGGAAAAAAGCAATTGTGATTCCTATCTTTAAGAAAGGTAATAGAGATGACCCTAAAAACTATAAAGGTATCAGTATACTAAATTCATGTTACAAAATATACAGCAGAATCCTAAATAACAAACTAATGAAATATTCCGAAAACTTTATTCTAGAGGTACAAAATGGATTTAGAAAAGGACGATCATGTATAGACCCAGCCTTCTGCCTAAAATTAATAATAGAGATAAGAAGAGAATATCATTTAGAAACACATATTGCATTTATTGACTTTGAAAAAGCATTTCACAAAGTTAAAAGAAACATATTATTTAACATATTAAAAGAAAGACAAATACCAAATAATATCCTAAAAGCTGTCACAAGTATATATGAAAATAATAAAATACAAATAAGATTAAATCATGAGCTATCATATACAAGAGAGATAAACCAAGGGGTACGACAGGGATGTCCCCTCTTAGCAACTCTTTTTAATATCTACTTAAATGAAATAATAATAAAATGGAGTAAAAATTTACATCAATGAATTAAACTTTCACCTACAGTTAACTTAAACACTCTCATCTTTGCAGCCGACCAAATAATAATTACAAATTCTGAAGATAACTTACAGAAAGCTATTTTAAATCTAAATGAGATATCCAAAGATTAAGGTATGATAATATCAACAGAAAAATCAAACACTATGGCCTTTAAAGGACAAGATCCAGCAAGAACTAAAATAGTATTAGATAACAAGATTTTAGAACAGGTGAATTCATTTAACTACCTAGGATGTATGATCACTTATGCAAATGAAAAAGATATAAACATAAAAATTGCAAAATATTTAAAAATAACAGGAGTATTTAACTCTATATTTAAACCAAACCTAGTTCAAAAACAAACCAGACTAAAAGTATACAATACATTAGCCCTACCGGTCTTAATGTATGGAAGCGAAATCTGGACCATAAAACAAAAAGACAAACAAAGATTAATAACAGCAGAAATGAAGTTTATGAGAAAAACTGCAAAGTATACCCTATTTGATCACAAAAGAAACGAAGATATTATGAAAGAATTAAACCAAGAACCAGTAATTGAAAAAATTAAAAAATATAAACATAGATGGATGGACCACGTTCAAAGAATGAAAACAGAAAGATTACCAAAACAAGAATTAAAGTACAAGCCATTAGGAAAAAGAAAACCAGGACGTCCTCTTAAACGATTCAACGATGACTTCTAAGGCCAGAACAGTCCATACTAGGCCTAAATCCTTGATACGTATGATGATGATGATGATGATGATGATGATTATATATATTTATATAATTATTATATTAATTAATTAATTAATGTGAAGAATTATTTTATAATGTCTTGTGTTTGTTAACTGACCCTGTTCTTATGGCCGCTTTGCCTGTTTTCAGGAAGAAATAACCTCAGCATTCTTGAGAGAAAAAAAAATTCTGTCATATCGATGTGACACCTGATAACTCACTCTGATTCGAAAAGCCCTATAAAATGTTCTCTTCTTCTAGATGCATGTTTGTGATTTCTTTCAAACGAAATCTAACAATGTAATAAAGTTACTACATAACGAATTAGTTGCATTCCAATTGATACAGTTGACTTCAGACTGATGATAAACACTTGCCTATCAGCATAAACTAGACTAGACATTGATAAAAATCATTATCCAATAACAGTATGGTATAAATAAATGAATATAATATGAGCATTTTTAAAATTAAAATTAAAAAATTAAAAAATATAAACATAGATGGATGGACCACGTTCAAAGAATGAAAACAGAAAGATTACCAAAACAAGCCTTAAAGTACAAGCCATTAGGAAAAAGAAAACCAGGACGTCCTCTTAAACGATGACTTCTAAGGCCGGAACAGGCCATACTAGGCCTAAATCCTTGATACGTATGATGATGATGATGATGATTATATATATTTATATAATTATTATATTAATTAATTAATTAATGTGAAGAATTATTTTATAATGTCTTGTGTTTGTTAACTGACCCTGTTCTTATGGCCGCTTTGCCTGTTTTCAGGAAGAAATAACCTCAGCATTCTTGAGAGAAAAAAAAATTCTGTCATATCGATGTGACACCTGATAACTCACTCTGATTCGAAAAGCCCTATAAAATGTTCTCTTCTTCTAGATGCATGTTTGTGATTTCTTTCAAACGAAATCTAACAATGTAATAAAGTTACTACATAACGAATTAGTTGCATTCCAATTGATACAGTTGACTTCAGACTGATGATAAACACTTGCCTATCAGTATAAACTAGACTAGACATTGATAAAAATCATTATCCAATAACAGTATGGTATAAATAATAGAATAGAATATGAGCATTTTTACTTATAATTCCTTCCATTATTTTTTTTCATAGGATATAATTCCAATCTCTGTGGATAATGATTGTCAAAATGATGGTGTTATAGTTATAGGCTATAACATAGGCTAAAGGGTAGTTTATAAATAGTTTTTAAGTGCATAAAATATTTTTTGTTTTTGTTTTTCAGAATTTTTAGAGGTTTCATATAAATAAAGATTTTTTTAATAATGCAAAAATATAATCAAATATTTTTACTTAAAAATACCCAACAGGATATTGGATTTTCTAAGCTGATTTGCACCAAAATTTCTATCAAATACTTGAAAGCCTACACATATCAACAGATATCTTCACATCAAACGTTTGGTATTATTTCTTCTTTAAGAACTCGTGTGCGTGCTATATGATTTATTTATAATTTTACCAAAATGTATTACATACGAAGTGTGCTTCCTTATCAAGTGTCCGTCAAGTGATATGCAACCTTCTAATTCCTAAAGGTTTGCTTTTCCGGGTTTAAATTCAAAAAATCAAATTAGTCTACAGATATGACACATGATACAATATTTTTATATATGTTTTGATACAATTTTCTCAGATCATTATGAAATAGTCTTATAAACTGAAAGATATCACAAGATACACGAAGCAGAAATAATATTGGCAAAAACTATGAAGCTTCAAAATTTAATCTACTGATACAATTTATTATATATAAAAAGTAAAATGGTGTATTTATATATTTTAAACTTAAAAAAAAAATAAGAAAAAACAGAGTTAATCATAAAATTATATTGAATATTTTAAGAGTATAAACTATTTATAGATAGTGTATTATAAATAAATAAACATTCTCATAATTTCAATAATTAAATCTAACAATGTAAACATATCATTCATAATCCATCAACAGTTTAATCACAAAAAACGATATATCTCAAGTAAATATCCTTTTCATTCAAGTAGTTGAATGAAAAATATATATATAAATAAAAATAAAAATATATTTAATACAAATAAAAGGATATTTACAAATTTTCATTCTTTTTTGAAAAAAAAAAAAAAACATTCATTGTAATTATGGTGCGTGTAAAGTACATTATATTAGAGAACTCTTGTGTAGATAAATTAAATCTATTGGTTTTATTACCCATAGATAACGTTTCCTGCTTAATCGGCTAATCCCTTTAAGGGGAAAAAAGTGTTTACGCGATGAAATAAAAGACAGCTCTACTCCCTTTATAATTTCTTGATGACTTTGATAGAAATCGCATCAGCAAGGGCACATCTGTGATATAAAGTTTATCATTTGAAGAGTAGCATAAAAGTTACATTTGCATACCTTTCTTCAGTGATACATTTAAGATACCTTTCCGATGAAAGATAGTGTGGAATGTGTCATCTCTTTTTGGTGACTCACAAGATTTTAATACGTTTCATCTGTTAAGAGCATATAAATATTATTCTTACACGGAACAAAATATAATATTGACCGTTTCATGAAAAAACAAAGCATCAATCTCCCTATCTATTTAAATCAGCCTATACTAGTCTGATTTAAACAAAGATTGTGACAACATTTAAACGAAATTCCGCTCTACCACGATAAGAAATACATTGCTAAACGTCATTTTAATGAACGATACCCAGTGATGCATTTAGCAGTACCATGAAATATTAAATACAAAACTCACTCAGTGTGCTTTGCTGTAACAGCTGTATTACAAAGCATACGCTTTGATTATGTCAAATGTGATTTCAGATGTTAATATTGTGTTATATGAATGATCCGTTTACATTTTGTGGCTTTCATAAGTTTAGTTCAGACCAGGGTGACCACCCAGAAAAAACGTTTGTGCCAACTTATGCAGGACAAAGGTACTAAATCTGAAACAAAAGTACTAGATTTTTATGTAACATTTTATGTCAATAATGGAAAATTAAATTTTCAGTTATTTAATATGCTATTTACATATATACAGGGGTTACAACTCACAAGAAAAACACTGGAAGTATTTATTCATTATTTTTAACAGATTTTGCTATTTTAATTAATTCTTCAGAAACACTGAAGTCTGTAGCTGATGAATGTTTCAAATTTTCTTTTGTCAAAAGGAGTCCATTCATCAAGGGAGTTTGTAGTTGATTTCTAATTCTATTTTTATTTATTGTCACTGCTGAAATTATTCTATCAGTTGCTGCTGATGAATGAGGGAGGCACAGTACAGCTTTAACTAATGTTGTTAAATTAGGTAACATTTTTTCTCTACCGTATTTTTCATTTCAAAAACTTTATTCCAAAAAACCAGGAATTCTTGGACTTTTTCCAATGCTTCTACAGTCTTCAATTGTTGCCATTCTCTATCGACGTCTTCATAAATATTTCCCTCAATAACATTACAAAAATTTACAGAAAGTGGCATTGTACTGTAAAACAGTCTGCTTTGCACATTTCAGGATTCAGCATCGCTAAACGTTTTAATACAGGATCTTTGAAATTTATTTGTTTGAAAACTTGGCTACAGAACTCAACATAGAAGAACAAACATTTCACCAAGAAGTGTCTTATGTCTCTTTTTGAAACTTCACTCTTATCTAAACTCATTAGAAGGACTTCCACTCTTGCCCCTAGAAATATATTTTCGATGTCTAAAAACTGACCGTTACCAGCTGGATTTATCTTTTTAATTTTTGTATTTGTAACATATTGAGATTTCATGAAATATTTCATGATAATTTTCATTTATCTCCTATTGATAAAATTAGAAGATGAAGACGATATTCAGTGCCTTGGTAATCTAAATTTAGATTTATTACTGTTGGTAAGATGAATGCTAAGAAGAGAAAATATGCCTTAATTAAGAGATTTTGTAGTGCACTTAAAAGGATGTGGCTTGCTCAATTCCATCTTCTATTGCGCTCAAGATAAAGTATGAAGCCAAAGCGTTCCATTGTTCTACTATTCTTTGCACGACATCATGCATTGAGAGTCAACGAGTTTTACCCAACCTCAGCAAATTGTGTGGTTTTAAATTTGATAGTTCTTGAATTTGTTTAATATTTTCGGTTTATTTTTTTATGAAACTGTAAATATCTGCACATAGTTCTTCTAATGAATTCGGTAGTTTCTTACATGCTTCAGCTGCATATAAATTAAAGCTGTGACATATGCATCTGGCGGCATATAAATGTTCATTTATTGATTTAAGGCGAGCCTGAATGCCAGAATGTTGTCCCATCATAACTGAATCATTGTCAGCAGCAAAGCCTAATAAGTTTGCAAGAGGCACCTTCAGCTTGTTTAATTCTATTAGAGCTTCAAACAAAGGTGAACTTGTTTCGTCACTACCATCAATGATATATAAAAACGAATCCTCTGCTGATTTTGTGGAATCATCATAGTAACGAACCACAACTGCTAGAGATTTATATGCTGTAATGTCAATTGGAGGCTCCATACTGCATCAAAGCCATGCAATATGGAGCCAAAGCATGAATGAATTATTTATGGATGGCACATTTTTACTTTCTCCTCCTCTTTTTGCTCAAAGTTTTGTTATTTTGGCAAGAAAGGATGTAAGACTCTTGAAACATACCATACACAAAATTATTTTATATGATACATGAAATGTGGCCATTACTAGATCCAGAAAATATAAATGTTGATTTTGAAATTGCCATTCATCAAGCGTTACGTATAGTATTTACACAAGCTAACATAAATGTTTGATTTTTTTCATCTCGTACAAAATCTTCGTAAGCATTTAGCTTCATGCGGTTTTTTAACCAGATATAATTCCGATGCGCAATTCGCTTTAAATGCAAAAATTATCACTTTGCTTGCTTTCGTTCCAGAACAAGATATTATTTACGCTATTTCTGAACTTCAGAATCATTTATCCAATGAATTTGAACCCATTTTAGAATGGTTTATGAACATATACATAGGTCGTCTAAGGAATAGCAGAACCAGGGCTCCACCGATTTTTCCATCAAACGTTTGGTCTCTGTACCAAAGAACAATAACTGGAAGCGATAGGACAAACAATTTTGCTGACGACTGTCATAGGAAACTGCAATTGAGCTTTGGCAGCAGCGCGAGTCATCCAAATTTATGGATTTTTATAAATGGACTACAAAAACTTCAAAAAACATATGATGTTGATTATGAAAGATCAGTAGCAGGTTTTCAACATGAGGACGCGTTATGATGAACCTGATCAAAGATTTTTGAAAAAAGTTATTAATTACGAAAGGGAAAACATAATAGAATATTTACTGGTATTACATGTAATTATAATATGAATTAATAAATTTTAAAAACATTGTCTTGAATTTCATATACTTTTTTGTTTTATTGTATATATGTAACATTTGTAAATATGTTAGTTAATTACAAAATAATATTAATAAATGAATTAAAATAAAACTATATTTTTTTATTTTAATACTGTGCAATCATACCTTTTAATTTTTAAATAATTTTCGGCCCATTCTTTTTAACCACCTCTTTCTTAAACGATCCTACAAATTTTGATATATGATATAAACAAAAATATATATATAATATAAATATTTATTAACTAGCTGACTCATTTTTTTGTATGGGAAATTTCAATATAATTTCTATACAATTCGTAATTCTACACAATAAAAATAAACTTAATTATATGTGAGATTTTTCAAATTTTATGTTTATACCGTTCTTTTAACTCATTTCTCAAAAAAGTATTATTTGAATTTACCGTAATAGATCAACAGAAGAATAGAATTGCATATTTGATCTTTTATTCCATCGCCCAGTTGACCGTCGCCCGGTTGTCCATCGCCCAATCGCCTAGTTGTCGTGTACCCCATTATCACCTATTAGGTCCGGCTAGGGCCTCGTAAATTCCGGCGAATGTATTCCCGTAAGCTCTCAGGTCAAATTTCATACGAAACTTTTATAGTGTCTGTATTCGGCATTGAAATAATGCTGGATTTAATACCCACTTCATTTTTATAAATGAATAAAGTACGTTCAGTGTCGAATGATGGAAGGTAGAAAAAATATATACCTATAAACTTGTGGTATATTATTCTACGTCTGAAGATTAGGGTTTTTTGTAATTGAAATAATCATTGTATCTTTCCATTCATTAGGTACTTTTCGAGATGAATGCTAAGTTAATATGTTTCGTAATTGTTATAACTCAAGGCATTCATATTTTACAGCTTCACTTGTTATATTGTCATTTCCGGGTGATTTTATATTTAATAACCATTATCGTATTATAAATATTGTCGTCTCTATTTCAAGGAGGACAGATGACAACAGCTACTCTGCTGTAATCAATGATAATTCAAATATATATTTTTTGGAAACTTAAATAACGTCTGCTTCATACCTTTATCATTCAGAGATGCGTAGAAATTGAACTAATATTGTTGATCAAACACATTATAATTCTTAGCAGTCTTTCTTAGCTTTTCTTTCTATCTTTTAAATATATTAGGATGCTGTCCTTTTGCAGATAGTTATTTTTTATTTATTTATTTCAAGAAATAATTCCCATGTTTGAAATTCAGCCATTTCTTGCGCGAAACAATTGTAACTTTGGTATTGATATCAAGAATACAATTCCTAACCAACATACAGGTATAGCGGCACATAGGTATAGCTCATATGAAGAATACAATTCATAACCTTATAGTCCTTATAGTCCTTATAAGGACTGGCTTAAAGGGGCGAAGCAAGAATGCTTTTCATCTTCCCCGTTATCTGTATCGGACAGTGTAGGGATAAGGTGTTATTGAGCTATTAAAATTAAAACTCTGATCATGGCAGAAGGGTAACAGCAGTAGCCGAGCCTCAGTTAGAACTTCATTGGCTACAGCATTGCCATCCATTACCCTCCAAGGGTATTGTAAGGGATTGAATGAATCAATCTCATCCATACCACAATTCATAACCAAAGAGAAAATTTCTCTATGATGGCTTCTGTAGGAAAAAAGAAATGGTGTACTATAATAAATTATTGCTTTTATTCATAAAACATTAAATAATGAAAAATTAATTTTATTTTTGCAAAATAATTATACTTTACAACTGTTTGTATACAAATTCATTTAAAAGTTGTTATAAAGCACACAAGAAAAATAATTAGCGTGTATTTAAAATCTAAAGAGATATATGAAGTCATTAAACAATTGAATAGATTTGCATTGAACATTCAATGGTATAATATTACATAATAATAAAAAAGAAAAAACAAATAACAAATAACAAATAGTTCATAAAAGATAAACTTAAAAAAATAATATATATTTTTACGAATTAATTATATATAAATATCTTATAAATTGCGATAATGAACAATATAAGTTGAAATGAATAACGGAACTAAAAAGGAATTTTCGACGTATTTCATTGCCAACAAATTTGAGAAATAATAGAGAAACATCAATCGAAAAACTAAAACACTCGTGATAAATAGGTAACCAATCAGCTAAGTTAGAAAGAAATAAACGTAGAAATAATATAACAGGTGATGAATTTAAATAGATATTTAGACTAGATTAGATTAAATGAATTTAAATAAGAGAATTGAAAATAATATTATTTAATATTTAAATGCCAATATATAATTGGCATTTAAATAATAACAATAATAATAATAAATATTAATACACATGTATAAAGTACAACAGTACTAGAGTTAATGTATATAATATATGTAAAAATTATATATATATATATATATATATATATATATATATATTTATTTATTTATTTATTTATTAATTATTATTATCTCCTTGTTACTTTCAAGAACTAATTTAAACGAAACGTGTGGAAGTATAAAATATAATTTCCAAATTAAAGAGAAAATATTTACCCTTGATTACTGTACTAAATACCGCAAACATTCATTTAGAGAAAACGAAATGCTGTGAAATCAAGAGCCAAAGCATGCATCGTCTTCTAAATTAATTTAAGAAACTGCTCAGAAAAATATGAGACTCGCTTTCCTATTAAATAAAGAAAGCATAAGACAGAGAATTTACACTGAGTTTGGGAGAAATTAATTAAATATACTTAAGTATAAAGAGCTAATAAGCTTCATTTCGGCAATGAAAACATTACTAAAATTAAGGGGATATTAAATCCCACATAGTTTTAAAACCGAATAAGAAACTCAAAGATAGGAATCAGAGAGTTTCTTGCCGAATATAGTAAACTATAAAGTATCGGCGAACACTAGCGTTAGCAAATGCAAGTGATCCTAGTACGTAGTACAATCTCGGGCAACTCGTTGCAAAGGTGAGTAAAGTTCGGATCGCTATTCTTAGGTATTATCCATAATGTAAAAACACATTTCCTAGGAAAAGTATGCTGTTATTACATTATGGAGGGAGGTCACCACCCAGACCGGTTTCAGCCTTTTTTGAGGCCTCATCAGTGAGTGGCTAGACCTAATACCGAAGTGTATAGCGAAAAGAACTTATATACTCTGCGAACGAGTTTACCAAGTAGGTGCAACCATTAAGTTACTTAAGTATAAAGTAACGAGTTGCCCGAGATTGTACTACGTACTAGGATCACTTGCATTTGCTAACGCTAGTGTTCGCCGATACTTTATAGTTTACTATATTCGGCAAGAAACTCTCTGATTCCTATCTTTGAGTTTCTTATTCGGTTTTAAAACTATGTGGGATTTAATATCCCCTTAATTTTAGTAATGTTTTCATTGCCGAAATGAAGCTTATTAGCTCTTTATACTTAAGTAACTTAATGGTTGCACCTACTTGGTAAACTCGTTCGCAGAGTATATAAGTTCTTTTCGCTATACACTTCGGTATTAGGTCTAGCCACTCACTGATGAGGCCTCAAAAAAGGCTGAAACCGGTCTGGGTGGTGACCTCCCTCCATAATGTAATAACAGCATACTTTTCCTAGGAAATGTGTTTTTACATTATGGATAATACCTAAGAATAGCGATCTGAACTTTACTCACCTTTGCAACGAGTTGCCCGAGATTGTACTACGTACTAGGATCATTTGCTAACGCTAGTGTTCGCCGATACTTTATAGTTTACTATATTCGGCAAGAAACTCTCTGATTCCTATCTTTGAGTTTCTTATTCGGTTTTAAAACTATGTGGGATTTAATATCCCCTTAATTTTAGTTAATTAAATATAGCCTGAAGGAGCAACAAAACGCAGAACGATTCATTTTACCGGAAATTTGCTAAATTAAAAAGTGAATGAAGCATTTGCAAGATTATCGAAGTAAATTATCTTTTCGTTCGACACCATACTATTTGGATTAAAGTTCTTTTGAAGTCGTTAATACGAGGTTGCTACGGGAACTGCGAAATCGACAGTGTATGTAGCGCGTTTTTCCTGTTTAAAAGATCTGGACATTGTAACGGTAACAATTATAGCCAAGTTCGGAATTTCCATAACTTAATAATGAGGAACGTGAAATAGATGAGACATGAGGAAGCACATTTCAATATTAAGCATTTTAACCAGAATGATTACGGACTAACTCGTATTAATTTACATGTATTTTTTCGAAAACGACTTGTACATTATCCGATGTACTGTAGCGAATGTGCTGATTTTTCCCAGCAGTTTTACATGAAGAAAACACATTTATGCGACATGTTTTGTTTTCCTCTCAATAAGCCTGATGGTAATCAAAGCCGATAGATGAGCATCGCTTGTTTAGAGGATGTGACAACGTGTATGTTCTTTTAATCTAAATAAAAGAAAATTAAGAGGTGAAAAATTATGAAGAATAAGGACGAAAGGGGAAAAAAGAAGAAAATACAGTATGAAAATAGGTAAAACTAAGAAAGTGAAGATAAATAAAGAAAGAATATGCCAAACTACAAAAGAAGGGGGGAGGGGGTATAGAGAAAGGAAGAAAGAAACAGCAAAAGCTTTGTAACATACTTTTCTTGTCTCAAAGTAAGAAAGTTAACACTTTTCAAATTAATTCTTATATGGATAAGAGTACAGTGCAGCGCTCTCTATAAATAACGGCAATTTCAATTACTTTTCAATTACTTGATTAGTGTGGCGGCAGCTCTTCGAACAGTGAAGTTTTCGTTATTTGTGTCGCCTAAATCCAATCGCTGTCACGCTACAGAATGCGGAAATAGTTCATAGATCAGTAGTTGAAGGCAAACAGACAACGAAGTTTGCCGAAAACAACACAATTTGAAGGCTTCTGGGAATGCAGTGTTATAAACAAGTTGCTGGGATGCACGAGAATGCAGTAAACAGCTTCTCTCTCTCTCTCTCTCTCTCTCTCTCTCTCTCTCTTGGAAATCGGGAGTTCTTAACAACATTTCGCCTAAAAACACAAGTCAAGAGTTTGCAGTTGTTGGCAGTTATAAATGCATGTGATATTCATTTACCGCGTTTACGTTTGCATGAAACAAATATATTATACTTTTGCCGCAGAACTGAAGAGTATTTGCTGATGGACTGTGCTAGCAATGGTTTTAGATCATGTGAAAGAGGACTTTAGTAAACATTATGAGCTATTTCAGATCTAAGAGTTTGAGATAATGTATCGCTTAATTACAGACATGCCATTCTAGTGGATTTTGCACTGTAGACAATAAAACCAACTCCTAGATGACGTAACTAACCCAGCAAATATGTCACATGAATTAATAAGTATTCATCTTATGCGCCATTGTTTTTATGAAGCAGTTTTGTATACGCAACACACATAAAGGAGGTTTACTTAGCTTTATTATTATTATTACTTTATTCGCATAATTGATACACAGTCAAAACAAGCATTTAAACAAGAATTTGACTGGCAATACAGAACAATTCAGATTCTACCCAAGACTCTAAGAATAGTCTGTCAGGTAGCGTCGTAAAATATGGACTGTTCCACTAATGCTGTTTTTTGTAGATCATATGGGGTCACGTCGATGAAGTTTGATTGATGCAAATAGTTGGATAGCTTCTTTGAAATTGCACCGATAACTATTGGGGTGAGTTTGGTGTGTTTAAACCACAGCCGGCCAATTGCCAGATCTCGATATTTGGTCATTTTTTCCAGTTCTTTGTTGTTAATGTTGTTATCACTGAGTACTGCGATATCGATAATTCAAACCTGTCGATGTTCGATAATTGTGATGTCAGGTCTATTGTGTTCCAAATGCCGATCAGTTTGTATTCTGAAGTCCCAGGAAATTTTTTCTGTTTCGTTTTCCAATGTTGTCTCTATTTTATGCTGCCACCAGTTATCAGAAATATCAGTTCACCCGCATGTATGCAATAAATATGGCATACCTGCGGATGAACTATTTTGGTGGGGGTATTTATAATCAGTTTCAGCTACCTTGCTGCAGGCATTGAATAGATGTTCTACAATCTCATTTTTCTGATCGCATAATCTGCATTTGCTGTTATTATTGATGTTCAAATTTTTTTGCTTTGATTGCATTAGTTTGTAATGCCTGTTCTTCATCAGCTGCTAGAATAAATCCTTCTGTTTCTTTTTATAATATATCCATATTGTAGCCATTACCACGTCTTGTTCACGTCAATTTTGTCCTCAGTATCTCGTAGAAATTAGCAGTGAAAGGGTTTATTTTTCCACCGTACATATCGGTTATTTTGTTTTTCCTTTTTGTAATCGGATTTGTTTCCTCGTCCACTTATACTCCTTGTTAGGTACAATCCGTTAACATCACTTCGTGGATGTAATGCATGATGCATAGTCATTAATTCTCTACTTTTTCGGTCTAATTTATCCAGGTCTTCTTTTGTTTCAATCTATTATCTGTATTTCACAATCCCATTGCCATGCTTTTCACTCTACGTTTTCACTCTTTAAACAATATCAGTATCACCTAGGAAACCAGGAGAGCAAATCTTCGCATTATTGCCCAGATTCGTATTAAAACCTTGCAAATCGGCAAAACGATAATTGCAATGCTAATTTTCTTTTAGCATTGCAATTATCCTCTGCTATACATTCGGAATCTTTGTTATCTAGCGTAATTCTAACAATGTAATATGCAATTGGATAGCTGAATACATCCAAACCGCATAAATGTACTTTAACTCATATTAACTTGAGAGCCATTTTATAGTCTAGAATTCAAGCTTATTCAAATCATTCTGCAAATGCTCCGATTAGATTCTTGATTATCCTGTGTATATTTGCATCATCAGAAAATAGCTGTATGTCTCCAGATATACCCTACCCAGTTTCATTAAAATAAAGATTGAATAACAATGGAACCAGTATCAATTTCTGTGGTATACGTCTTCTTAATTCTCGAAGATGCGAATCTTCGAGAATTAAGAAGACGCAAAGTTGAATGATATCTGTCATTCAACTACCCTTTTATCCAGCCTAATATTTTATAATCAAATTCCATATTATAAAATTTATGAAACGTGTGCAATGGATTATCATGCTTTCGTTTCACTCTTCCCTGTGCTGATACTCAAATTAAGCGACCTGGATACCCAAATTTGACTAAGCAAATTCAGCTGAATCCTCTTTGAGCATCAGTAATGATATCCTATCCATCCCCGTTGCCGAATTCATATGTAGTTTATGCATCAGCTCTTGTATCTCCTCTTCTTCCTGTTCCTTATACACCGGATATAAATTTCTTCACTATCCTAGTGAAACTAAGGTAGCACTGGACCGTATTGTGCATACACCAGATTCATAGCTTTTAATAGAATGGGCACTTATTAGTTAAACATTTTTTTCTGCAAAAATTTTTCACACACACACACAAACTCTTATATTTCAGTACAATAGTTATTAGCATATTTGCATGATTAATATAGTTGATAATTTAGTTTTCTAGTTTCTAGTTTAAGCCCTTATGTTTTACGCAAGTCTTCGATGCTGTTACTTGGTTTCTCTATTTCTTGTTTCTACTTTCACATTCTATATTGAAAATGCAGTTTCTCTGATTCTTCGTATAATAATATGTCATATCAATAAGTAAATAACGATAAATGAGTGCGTTTTTGGACATAAACAAGAGGAAGCCTTTTGGTTTCTAGACCAAATAGCATTTAGGGTGATCTAACCTATATAGTATTAGATTATGAATGATCTTATATCGTAAGAAATATATTATATTTCACACAACCTCTGACGAAGGAATAATATAACATTGCTTAATTAATTTCAACAGAAAATATTCCTTTTATTATTTAAATTAAGGGGATATTAAATCCCACATTGTTTTAAAACCGAATAAGAAACTCAAAGATTGGAATCAGAGAGATTCCTGCCGAAGATAGTATAATAAACTATAAAAGTATCGGCGACTACTAGCGTGAGCTAATGCACTTAGTCCATGTACGTAGTACAAACTCAGGCAACTCGCAGCAAAGGTGGTAAAATAGCAGAGTATATAAGTTCTTTTCGCTATACCCTTTGGTATTAATTTGGTCTAGCTACTCACTGATGAAGTCTCAATAAAGGATGAAACCGGTCTGGGTAGTGACCTCCCACCATAATGTAATAACAGCATACATTTCCTAGGAAATGTGTTTTACATTATGGAAAATACCAAGAATAGCGATCAGAACTTTACCACCTTTGCTGCGAGTTGCCCGAGTTTGTATTGCGTACTTGGACTACGTGCATTAGCTCACGCTAGTAGTCGCCGATACTTTTATAGTTTATTATACTATATTCGGCAGGAAACTCTCTGATTCCAATCTTTGAGTTTCTTATTCGGTTTTAAAACAATGTGAGATTTGATATCCCCTTAATTTAAATAATATTTATATCGCCGAAATGAAGCCTACTGGCTCTTTATATATATTTAAATATTCCTTTTATGTTTTGAAACAAAGAGGTTCCAAAGTAATTTTGCACTTATGTTTCGATTTTTTCAGAATAAAAATAACACATCAAAAGCAGCAGTAAATAAAAACAAAAATGGAAACTGTAACTCACAATCGATTTTGTAAAGTGATCATTTGCACCCGTATTATTTGGAACAAGAATATGAATCCGTTTTGAATTGAAACTGCAACGAAATATACTTTCTATTATTTCCCAAGTGTAGATTTTGAAACATGACAGCACCGTATATCATAAATAACTTCTTAACATATGACAAGTATTCCAATAGCAATGAAAGCCATTGATAGTTTTAATGCCACAAAGAACAGAAAAATCCTTTTATAAACGAAATGCATTTCTTTATTCCCACAAAGAGAACATTACTTCAATCCGGGTTATCTGTTTTATCACTCAGAATGCAATAATGACATATCAACATATCATTTATTCATGCAGTACTATACCTAGATATTGTTATACAGAAGTGCTCCTGAATTTATGAATATTGCATTTACAATAGAGGAAAACAGTCAGTGTATACAACAGCATCAGTCTCATATGTCATTCGAGGGTTTCTTTTCTCTTGCAGAAACTAGATTTTTTCCTTCTGGGAAAAAAAAAAAAAAAAAAAAAATTGACCAGACGAACAGGAATGGTTAACAACTACAATTCACTCATCTCAAGGACTTATTTTCCCCACAATTCCGAAGCAAGAATCATCTTGCACTTGAAAATTGGTTAAAATATTGTATAGTAATTAAGTAGTAATATAAATGTGGCAGAGCCTGTGTAATGTGGATGTGGCGTTTGTACACCACGGCGCTTGGCCGCACGAAGGAAGACTTGATTTCGAGTCTAGTCGGCGACTAGAGGAAATTTTTCTAAGCCTTTTTTCGACTGGTTCCCGAGTTAGTCGATCTCTAGCATGGGCAAGCGGGTTTTTTACTCCCGGAAAACTCGGGTTTTTCGTCCTGTAAACTCAAGAAAATCAACCGTAGAACCCACATTATTTCAAACATTAAATATATTGTGTTAGGGTTAGGGATCACGGGATCCGTCTCTCTTCACTGCGTACCGCTTAATTAGTGATAGCTTTGTGCCATCTATCTCTGATTGGTACCAGTGGAGATTGAACTGCCCACTCAGTTTCCAAAAGTTAGATAGTGCTAAATGGCCTCGCCTACTCCCGTATACGGGAATAAAAAGGCGTTAGCTGATTTTTTTTTTTTTTTTATAAATGTGGCTACCAGAAGGTGGGTTCGAATCTAACTTTAAAAATTGATGTTCGATTCCTTTTGACTTACGACGGAAGCAACGAACTTTATGAGATCGATTTATTTATATCTATAATTTGCGTGTGTTGTTCTGACTAGTTAGCCTGACTTGAGAGATGAATTTTCCTAGTTTTAGTGAGAAAAAAAAATCCTCCTATGAGTCCGGTTCACTTCTGTTAATTGAACAATCCTCATGAAGATTCTTCTTAGACAGAATTTGAATTCAGGTCTTTCTAATCAAAAGGCATTTCACCGTTTCACAGTGAACGGTTTCCCAATTATATCCACAATCTATGGTATCTTTCTTTGATGGAATTCATATTAAAGATGCAAAAGCTGTATAATAATACTTTTAAATTAGTATATTATAAGTACCTAATTATAAGTTAAAAATAGACCTCGGGAAACATTATTTCAAAGTAATATATTAGTATTAGATTTGTTGAAATATTTTGTGATAGTCTTCCCTAATACTTATCATTATAGTTATAATGTATGAAATAACCTGGTATAACTGATTCTCTCTGTGCGTAGCTGGTAGATCTCTATATTTTTGTGAGGAAAAATGTGTGGGGAAGAATTCATAAATGATTTTACGAAAACAAAATTTAACAACATTCACTCACTCTCTTACTTGCTTAACGAAAATATTTGACGAGCTCTTCCTTAAAGTTTTGGAGAATGTTGTCGTAATTAAAGTCGATGTAAACAATATATTTAAGGTTTTATGTCTTCAGAAATTTCTAGTTGAAGTGTTTCTTATGATATCCATAAATAAAAACTCAAAGTTAGTCTATTAAAAGTTTATGATGTTTGTAACGTGATGTTCGTAAATCAATGATTTCGTTGATTTATGAATGCCAAATTTTCTATTTAAGTGAACGTAAACTTGCCTTACCGGAGAAGGAAAATCAAATGTTTTATAAAATCCAGACGCTTTAAATAAATAAATAAACAACCAGTCCTTAAATATGCAAATACAAACATTTTGATCTGCATTTGGATATAATCAACATACATCTTAAATGTAATCTTAAAATATGAAAATAATTATGAAAATTATTTAGTAATTATTTCGTAAGTGCTAAATTACAGAAATTATAGAATTGACATTTAGTATAGGTTACAAAATTCATTGCTATTTCTTTTATTCTGCTAAATATTTTATTTGACATTTGACGTTTTCTAATTTTATTATGTATTTTCTTGTTTTAATTATAACTAACTTTCATTTTCATTTAGATTTATCAACAGCACGTGAGTATCATTCATTGCTTTAAAGTTTAAACAATTGAATTTATTTAATAGTTAACTTGACTAGTTGAATTAGCGGAAAATATATTTTGAGAACGATGTATTTGTTTTCTCTGTCTTTTCTTTATTATTAAAAACAATCAAGTTGTTGTTACGAAACCATCGAAGAAATCAATTAAGTACTAAGTATTTTCTTTTCCCTAAGGTTTTTTTTATTATTATTTTTTGTTCTCCGATCTTCGAGAAATTTAATCTTCATAATAGATCCACTGGTTGCAGTTACATGATGGTATAGTTCGCCCACAGATTACAGACCCTTAGACACTTCTGCTCATGTCCCCAAAAGGAGAATCCACTCCGATAATAGGATAATCAATCCGTCTTCTGGGATGAGTTGTTTATTATTACAGGTCGGAAAATTTAGCTTTTCTTTTACGAACATTGTAGTTTTTAAAGTGTAACAATTTTGCTTGTATAACAGTTGGAAAAATGTACGTAGAGCATTAACAAAATTAGAAAAAGGTATAACATAAAACAAAAATTTAACGAAATTTATTTTTAAGAAAGTTTTCTATAAAATAAAAATAATTATACAGAAAAAAAAAACAGTATTTTTTTTCAAATGAACTTAGATATTCTACACTTACACTTGAGAGAACCGAGACACTTTAATGTCCTAAACCGATTAATTATTTATGACATGTTGTGACTCTTTTAACAAACCCATGAAAAAGAAACAAGTTGGAAAAAAATACTATTATCAAATCCTTTTAATCTTCGTAGTCATCTGAATTGGTGTCCGAATCGCCATCACTTTCACTTAAACTGATCACCAAAGGTTCGCATAATTCTTCGATAATTCCGTCTCTGCTCCAATACATATTTTCCAATGAGGCGACATGAGAGCAATATTTTCCCCAGTTTTGAACTGTAATATTTTCAATCGCCTGTTTTGAAAGCTTAAAAAATTTCGACATGTCAATATGCCCAGTTAAGATGGCAAATGAAACTTTCCACTTCTGCCCAAACATACTCAATAGCATTAATATAGCAATAGCATTAAAACAAAATCCGATTTCATGAACTATTTTCCTTAAAGTTTCTCTTTTCCAAGGAAAATTATTTTTTTCTTTAAGCACAGGAATCAATTTCGGAACAGTTGGCACTCTTTTCTCGACCACGTAAAATTCGTGAATAGTTCTTATGACATCTACATCAAAATCATTCAAAGCTACGGTTTCGATGGTTTTCTCTCTCTGGCGCTTTTTTTAGGAGATTTAAATTTTGGCTTACCTTCACCTTTTGATTCCCTACGAATTCTTTTAACAGTCGACCCCGATACGCCCACAATTGCACTTGCACGTTTTATGACTTGAGAAAGGGGAACAAGGAGACGATTCTTTTTCGCAGAATGTCAACACATTATTCAATGTTCTTTTGCAAGAGCTACTGAAACGTTTAACAACAGAACTTGTTGACTGTACTGGATCCATCATACAAATTAATAATAAAAAAATAAGGCAAAAAACCGATAACAAAAATCAAGCTACTACTAGTAGAGCGACAGACAAGAAAGCACGTGATTTCGCATGTTGGCGACCAATTCGTACATCCTTCAGCATGAATCAACTATTCTTGGCAAAACGCCAAGCAGAGATCTACAAATAGAGGGCGTACTTATAATTCCTAATGTCGACATTGGAAACTTCGTCAGCAGACAGATCCAAACTCGAATTATCATCAGCTCACCATACTTTTTTTTAATGTATCGGTATGTAAGATAAATGTCTTTTATCTTTTAGTCACAAGAACACATGTCGAACGATATCATTGTACAGATTTATTTAAATACCGTTTCATTTAATATATATATATATTTTTTAATTTGCGACAACTCAGATAACAAATATTGTGATAGGAGAAGGAGAGTAATGGATGGCAATGCTGTAGCCAATGAAGTTCTAACTGAGACTTGGCTATTGCTGTTACCTTCCTGCCATGATCAGAGCTTTAATAGCTCAAACCTTATCCCTACACTGTCCTCTACAGATAACAGGGAAGATGAAAAGCATTTTTGCTTCGCCCCTTTAAGCCAGTCCTTATAAGGACTATAAGAACCAAATATTGTGTAGTCTGAATAAAAAATGAAAGGCTATAAAACTGGTTTTGATAATTAAAAAAAAAGCAAAATCGTTCCGTGAGAAAGATGTAGTAGTTATGTGTATACTGACAGATGAAGGCACACTTTAAATAGATGCGTTCCCACTGCGAAAGGCATGCAAGTGCTATCGGGGAAAAAAATAAACATCACCAGTCGTATAATTGAAATAATATTCTTCCTTTCATTTAGATAAATTATGGGCTGCCTAAATGAAAACAAATTGCATCATTAGAACATAATGATAAAATGAATATTGAAATGAATGAAAAGGGAAAAAATGTACAAGGAAAGAGACAATTTGCTGCAAGGAACACTCAGAAAGATCAATAGAGAAATTATAATAAAATATTTTGTAACAAAAGTTTCTTAACTGTAAGCAGTTATATGGTGTTTGTAGGCAGGAAAAAACTGCATAATTAACATGGCAATTAAACGCAGATGACCAGCTAATCCACTTAGACGTGCTCTGTTAGTATCATAAGTAAATTAACTAAAGTGTTCGTCACGGTAAATAATTAAAGACACGCCATACTAACAAACGTGATTCTTTTTAAAATGCAGAAGGAAAAGCACATTTAGTGGGTCACGTGGTACTCGCGATAAATGGTCCGTGTGTTCCAATAAAAGGAAGCAATAAAATCAGACTCCCCTGTTCTTTGTAGAAGGGGTGGACGTACATTGATTAGATAAACTGTGATTGTGACGAAAATCGCTTAAGTTGAAATCTGAGGTGGATTTCACCTGATTGTTAAAAATTGTGCGCACGCCCAGTCGATATACTAAACGCTACGTAACACCACTCTCCTTAGATGTGTATTGTGCGTGTATGGCTATGAGAACCCTTAAGGTGCTAAAGCGAACACCAAAATACTTCGTTAAGCCGATTTTCGATAATTAATGCGAATATGATATTAAATGTTAACGAACGTACTCAGTTGAGATCCGACTTGATATTTGAAATATTTATTGTTTGATTGGAAACCTGCCTTCATTTGCGTTAATAAAATTATGTGATGTTGATTAAGTGCAGAATTTCACCCTTCAAAGAGTTCAACCTGCATTGCTGGCTAGCAAATATTTAGTCAGAATGAATGAAATGCATTTAGCCTGTGGATCGGTTAACCCGTGTTATTCAGAATGGGTGTACCACATATGCAGTGGTTCTCATGTTTCTCTTAATCAGGAAGGCTAGTCAATAAACGACTCCCGATCGACGTCAGAAACTTTGATGTTACATTGGTGTGAATATTGCTGCCAATTGTTTGTGAAAGAGAGAGAGAGAGAATTGGAGAAATTAGATAAAAAAAACCGAACAAAGCAGACAAAGACAAAGGATAAGAAAGAAAGAAAGAAAGAAATTAAAACAAGAGAGAGAGTGAAAGAGATGATTGAGCTGGATACATACTGAAAGGTGTAGGTTAACAATTTTCAAGTATGTGCGTGAGTAGTAGGGTGGTCACTAGTAACAAGATCAAGATAAGATAAGGATTCGAGACGTCGTTGTGTGATGAGATCATTGACGTTATTGTGATGGAGGCGTGACGTGAGGTCATGAGATTGGAATGTTTGGAATTTTTCTGAGGAACAAATGTGTGGGTGAAGTGACGTTTGTTAGTTTCGTTCGTATAGAATTGTGGGTGATGGTTGGAGATAAGGATTCGTGCTGTGATTGGTGGGACACTTTAAACAAAATAGGGGTAGGGTGAATAGGGAAGCGACATCAGTGTCCTGGATGTGTTTTGTTATCAGAAGTAAGGGTATTCTTAGTTTAGACTCGAGATGGCAGCAGCGTTTAGAACTTTCTGAATAATTAATTATATGCTCAAACACACACTTTTTTTCTCATATACATAACTCAACCGAATATTTTCATTTGTCTATAATTTAAGATCTTAAAGAATTAATAAATAAATATGGGGATTTTTAGTTTAGAGTCAAGAGAGATGATACCACCGTTTAGACCTTTTCTGAATAATTAATATAGGCTATCGTTGTTACCCCTCACCACACACACACACACACACATGGGTGATGGATAGTGATAAGATAAATTTTGGAATGTTTCGAATTTCAATGCCCCTCCCCTTCTGTCAGTGACATCACGTGGTGTGTTGGGTTCGTCTAATGCATTATGGGTGATATTATGTGTTTGGAAATTTCTTGGGAACATATGTCTCTCTGTGATATCACATGGTGTTTTGGTTTGCCTATGGAATTGTGGGCGATGTTTTTGAGATAAGATATCTTGGAATTTTCCCGGGGTGACACACATTCGTCATTGTCGTCTGTTTTGTCTTTGGTTGTCTATAGGTGGCTGTACTAATTTTCCAATACATTTTGGGGTATTTCTTTCCTGTTAAACGGTGGGAATTCTTAGAGTAGAGTAGAGTCGTGATGGCGGCAGTGATTAGGCTTTTCTGAATAATTTAATCATATACTGGTGTCCCTCACACACACACACACACACACACACACACACACACACACACACACACACACACACACACACACACACACACACACACATTGGACATGAAAAGTCGCTAATGTATGAAATGTTGATACTCTAATATGTACCCTATGATTATTCTTATGAAAAAAAAGCTATTCAGTATCAGAATTACGCTTACCAAAACATACGAGCTATGATTGTTGAAATTACAATTATCAATTGTTATATTTAAGTTAAAAAAAAAAAAAACTAACTTACATTTCTTTCCACAATGGGAGCATCTTGGTACTATCTAGGTTTTCTGAATATTCCTAATTGTTGATTTGTAATTCGATAAAGATTCTTTATTTTGGGACATTTACGAACATATATATATTTTGTGACAAAAGCATACACAGAATGTTTAGGGAGGCATGGTGTCATTTCCAGACTGACACAATATCAAATGTATGGAGCTGTGCTTATCATGATATCTATACAGTACAAAAATGTACATATGCAGTACATGTATCTGTACAGTAAAGTACAGTACAGAAAATTTCCTTCCAAGGAAATTTGGTTGTTTGTTTGATGAAGAATTGGCGATATCGTTATTTGTTTTATTACCTTATGAGATCAATTCACGAAAACAAAAACTTAGGCTACATTAGTGTTTGTGAACATCAGCATTTAGATATCTAAATAAGCACTGCAGCGTAGTGTACTGGCATAGTAAAATACGTAAATAAAACACGCTTTAGTAAAAAAAAAACGTATTTTACATATTTTTAACGTAAAAGCTTGTAAAAGCTTTTAGGGTTAATGCTTGTTCGAAGATGAGAATCATTATTTCATTCCTAATTAAGTGAATGAATTTGTTTCTATAAACCAGTCAATTAGTTCTTCAGAAAATAAATAGTTATTATAAAAGAAGTAATTCATGCTTATGAAACAGAAAATATGGAATTAAATTACAAACAATGCTCATTCAACCCTTTTTAGAAAGCATATAGTACTATATGCTCTATGCATACTAAAAAAAAAATTAAATACTCACTAGTGGAAGTCACATAAAAATACATAAATTGTTTAATTTAATATTAATATTGAGGTTATATTTGTGCTTATTTAAATTCACGGATAAATCAAATGTAATATTTTTTTACAGCAATTGCGTAACATCAATAGGAAGAAGAACTTAACTTTAAATTATGGCAGAAATCCTTTACTAAACAATCCCAATTTACATAAAAATATGTCTCGTGTTCACATCACATATTAAACTACTAGTGATAATCATAGCGCCCTCTAACGCAACAACTCTTATAATTATCAATTGCAGCAATCACAGGAAAATTATAAAAGCAGATATTTTCTCTTTGTTTTATAATAGCGAAACGGATATTTAAAAGGTAAGAGGAAGGACACTGAGATAATTTATTCCGGGACAGTAATTAGAAATCAGAGATTTGTCACGTTCGGCCTTACTGAGTGCAGCGAAATTACAGGTATTTAGATATTTAAGTACTTCAAATTAAACTTTTGGCATTAGCTTCTTAACAAGTCTCTTTCCTATGATATAGTTTGGAATATTCTAAGAACTTAATTTGGGTTATCTTCTGACGCTAATCTGACAGAAATGTTGTTTCTTTAGGATCTGATGTAAGTACAAATGAAAAGTAATGGCTGGTAAGCAGTAGTTGCATTGATTAATGTTGTGTTTGAGGTTTAAATATAGTTTATTCTTCTTTAAATACATCCTAATCTCAGTTGTTTACTTAGATGGAAGATGAATTCTTTGTTTGAAGTCTTATTTCTTTACTGGGATAGAATTAATTTTTCACATTGAGATATTCATAAACATGTGTTCTCCTGGTGAGATTTTACCCACAGATGGTTGATTGTAAAATGAAAACACTACCCACTCATATTCAACATTAATTAAATTTTCTGTATTTTTGTAACTATAACAGAATTCTTCCTGCACTACTCAAAATCAACAGAACAAAATACGTTTAACTAAGATATTATTTTGAACAACGTCTCTCTCCTAAGGCGAATATAATAGGGAGTGTGACATGCAAACATGCAAATTCCGATTATACAGCAGACTGCTGTACTTCTCAACAGGGTCGCACACAATGCTAATTACTCAACTAATTAATAAAATAGTAGTTGCGACCACAGCACTTTTTTTGTCTTTATTTATGGTTTAACCACATCTCCAATACTTGCAGGATGGTACGTCGTTCATTGTTTAGGTGTTTCTTCGAGATGGATAGCCGTTGGACAACTTGAAGCTGGACAGTCACAGGCGAAGGTAGTAGTTTGACTTAATGTGTCACTACGTTTCGTCTTGGTCCATGGCGCAGTTAGATTCAGCCAATAGGAACCACCACAAGAAGAAATGGTCAAGATCGCTCAAGGGCTATTTTAACCAGAACTAACTGTAATCTGTTAGTTCTGGTTAAAATAATCTGTAATCTGTTAGTTAATTAATAACAAGACAGAAGTGAAAATATTTCCAACCAGACTACTCTAAGAAGGCTTCATTCAAATGGACTTTACAAAGAATTTAAGCCTTTTAGAACATAAACGTTTTATGGTTCTGAGTCTTTTTAGAGCCATAAAACACCATAAAGATCATCAAAACTGAGAAAATATAACTTGGTACATTGACAAATGGGATACAGTTCTGTTCTCTGATGAATTCCATTTTGTCCTACGAACGAATTGTACTTATTTTTTGATTAGGAAAGAGAATGAGGAATTTGGTACCTTTCCTCCAACATCAGAGAGAGGGACACATCAGGTGGAGGCAGTGTTCTCGGGTAGTGTTCACGTACCACCTATGGTATGCGTACCACTGGTGGTACGTGAGCAGTATGGTAGGCGCTTTTGACCAGATCAAGATCAAGATAAGATAAGGAATCGTGACGTGATTGGTTGATAAGAAGAGTACGTCATTATGGATGTGACGTCATGAGATTGTAATGTTTGGAATATCTGGGGGCATATGTGTCAGTGAGGTAAGTTCTTGTGTTTTGGTCAGCATATGGAATTATGAGTGATTGTAGAGATAAGGATTCGTGTTTTGATTGGTGGTGCACTTCTGATCAGATCAAGATCAAGATAAGATAAGGAATCTTCACGTGGGTGTGTGTTGTTATGAGATGTAGATAAGTGACGTCTTATGTTATTTGTAAATAAGTGACGTCATTTGTTAGTTGTATATAAGTGACATTGTTGTTTTCAATGGAAAGGGATATATATTAGTGTATAAGGAATCGTGTCGTGATTGGTGGGACACTTCTGACCAGATCAAGATCAAGATAAGATAAGGAATCGTGACGTGAATGTTTGAATTTAATTACATGCTGATGTCACTCAAACATACAGTTTTTTTTTCTTCTATAGATGGCTGTACTAATTTTCCAATACATTTTGGGGTATTTCTTTCCTGTTAAAGGGTGGGAATTCTTAGAGAAAGTCGTGATGGCGGCAGTTTCGAGCTTTTCTGAATAATTAATTATATACTGGTGTCCCTTAAACACACACTTTTTTTTCCTCATAGCTCATCTGTATTTTCTTCTATATTCATATTTTCTACTATATTCATATTCTAATTCAAATTCATATTTTATTCATAATTCATCCGAATATTTTGATTTGTTTAAAATTAACATCTTAAAGTTCAATAAATAAATAAATAAACAAATCTTGTGTGAATTCACGGTGATTCCAAAAGTGATCTTACTTAAACATACATAACACATCAACATCACTGTTTGTTCTTTTAAGTTTACACGGCGACAGTATTTGAGATTTTTCTGAATAATTTGATTATATGCTGGTGTCTCAACAGCATTTTAAAATAAATAAATTAAAATAAACTGATGGTTAAATGGGTTACAACACCTTTATATGTAGTCTAGAAATTCTAATGATAATTTAAAATTACTTACAGCTTTCCAGAATGGCTCTTCTAAATACGAATATTCCAAAAAAATATTCCAAAATAGTTGAATTTTATATCCACATCACAACACAAACACAAAAACCACAAAGAACGAAATTTCTGTAAATACTGCAACCTGAAATAGTTGAATACTTCTTCCTTTAGATTTCACCCCGTAGATGGTATGTTATCATCATGAGCAATATCAGCCCCCCCCAGCGAGCAGTTACTACAAATCGCAGTTTTCTTCAAAGGGATCTTTCATGATGATGATGACATGAGTCACATCCGTAAAATTGCGGTATTATTGTTCAAAAGGTATAATTTTCTCAAGTTTCGATGTTTCTCAAATACTTACATATGAATAAGTGATCAGCATTCACATGATTGTGATGACACATATCCTAAAATTATTCAATCTTCGTTCCCGTGGGAAATTATTGCTGTAGTAAATTAATGTTAGCAAAATTAGTAAATTACAGTTATTTTTTTATAACCAATATTGACTATTAATTTTACCTGCGATTCCTTGTGTTTAACCAATTTCTGTAACTGAAATGTATTTATTTTTTCTTTAGCATTAGTAATTTTGAGTAAACAGATATGCAGCAAACAAGATTTTGAACTCGCCGTTGCGTTTACTTTTACAAATTTCTTTTGACAGCACAACAAATAAATAGTTATTTCTTATTATTTAAAATGAATATTAGCTCTGCAATATATACTTTGTTAATTTCTATGTTACCTTTTATTTGACCGTAATATTATTAACAAATGTCTCTGTAAAATAGTCAAATTCTTACAGTATTATTGTAACTTTTCAGGTGAAATCTTCTCCACTAAAATTCTGGCTATTAATTGAATACCCGATTATTCCTTTTGGTTCCAAAAGTTGACAATTTCATGAAATATTTGAGGCGGTTTAATTTACTGAGTCAAAAAAAGTCTCTGGTTACTTTGTGGCATTAAATTTCACAAGGAAAAAAAATGTTATGGTCCTACTTAAATTTGTATAACACATCAACGACACCCAATTTATTCATTTAAATTTATACATTTTATTTGAGTGAAATATTATTTACAAGTTGTATTTACTGAATCTACCATACAGAAAATAAATAAATTGAAAAATACATCAAAGGTTCTTCCCATGCTTGTGGAATTGCCATCATGTGATTTTTGACAATATGAATCTCATCTGAAAGTTAATTTTTTATGTGGTGATCGTTAGGAATTTATTACTGAAGTAAATTAAGGATTGCATATTTATTTTTTTGAAACCAATATACATATACTTCTGAGAATTATTAAAAGCACAGAATCTTTCGTTATGTTTCCAAAAGCATTTAAAAGTACACGTTATGTTTTCACGTTTGGGGCATCCAATTTCGTTTAAATCAAGAACAGGCCACCCTATTAGTCTCGTTAATGTTTTTGATTTTTCTCTTCCTTTGGCCAGTAATATTTGACATTTGCATGTTGACTCTATCATCCAATTTCTTAGTTTGTCCAGAGACAGTGAACAATTTCCCACTTTGGTTGATGGCTATATTTTATTAACCAAGAATTCTGTTTTTTAACTCTCAGGTAATTCTTTCCAACTGCACAGTAATTTTGTCAATGCATATCTTGCAATAATTCCATCAGAAATACAAATTTCTCTAGGAAATAAATTCGAAGTCTTATTCAAAAGAAATTGGCAATAAATTATCCCAATGATAACTGAAAATTCGTATTTTTACCACCTGTCGATTTTTCATAAACGTTTTCCTTCATTCTTCTTTTTCTTAGATTACTTCATATGGCACCACAAATAAATAGTTATTTATTATTATTATTATTATTATTATTATTATTATTATTATTATTATTATTATTATTATTATTTCACTGATTATTAGCTCTGATCGTATATTTCCTGTTAACTTTCTGTTGAAAAATTTTAAACAGTTAGAACTTTTCACCTGTGTAGCTCAGTGGATGTGGCGTTTGCCAACCACGGCGCTTGGCCGCACGAAGGAAGACTTGGTTTCGAGTCTAGTCGGCGACTAGAGGAAATTTTTCTAAGCCTTTTTTCGACCGGTTCCCGAGTTAGTCGATCTCTGGCACGGGCAAGCAGGTTTTTTCTCCCGGAAACTCGGGTTTTTCGTCCTGTAAACTCAAGAAAATCGACCGTTGAACCCACATTATTTCAAACATTAAATATATTGTGTTAGGGTTAGGGACCACGATATGGCGGCACATTTGAGCCGTCTCTCTTCACTGAGTACCGCTTAATTAGTGATAGCCTTGGACCATCTATCTCTGATTGGTACGAGTGGAGATTGAACTGCCCACTCAGTCTCCAAAAGTTAGATAGGGCTAAATGGCCTCGCCTACTCCCCGTATACGGGAATAAAAAGGCGTTAGCTGATTATTTTTTTTTTATTAGAACTTTTCACAAAGAAACTTTCAAAAATTTTGTGGCTCACCCATTATTTTTACATGACCAAACACAAACACCACAACACAAAATAGCAGCTGCAGATGAATGATTATCTTAAATCCAAAGTCACTCAAATCTATGGTATTTTCTTATAGTACTGTTTACACTTACCATGACCTACTCTGACCGTTCCTTCAAAAATGAACCTTTTGCGCAGATGACTCAACAACATTGTTTGAGTTATCTGAAAACAATTCGTTCACATAATCGAAAATCCGAACTGTTAGAATTTGGTTGTTTTACAGAGAGATTGCAGATAATTAACCCAAAACGTGACTTTAACTCTTAAAGTTTGGTATATAGAAAAAATGTTTGTACTCTCCAGATAACACATATACAAATTTTACCTTTCCTGACACAAAGTAAGATTAAAACACACCAATAGTATATCCAGCACCATGTGAAAACATGTCGTTGAGTGATCTGGGCAAAAGGTTCATTTTTGAAGGAATGGTCAGGGTAAGGCATGGTAAGTGTAAACAGTACTATAAGAAAATACCATAGAGTCAAGTGACTTTGGACTTAAGGTATTCATTTATCCACTGCAGCTGCTGTTTTGTGTTGTGAGCCACAAAATTCTTTGAAAGTTTCTTTGTGAAAAGTTCTAATTGTTTAGAATTTTTTAACAGAAAGTTAACATGAAATATACGATCAGAGCTAATAATCAGTGAAATATTATTTGTGGTGCCATATGAAGTAATCTAAGAAAAAGAAGAATGAAGAAAAACGTTTATGTAAAATCGACAGTAGGTGAAAAATACGAATTTTCAGTTATCATTGGGATAATTGGATTGCACAAACTAAGAAATTGGATGATAGAATCATCATGCAAATATCAAATATTACTCGCCAAAGGAAGACAAAAATTAAAAACATTAACGAGGCTAATAGGGCGGCCTGTTCTTGATTTAAATGAAATTGGATGTCCAAAATGTGAAAAACATAACGTGTACTTTTAAATGCTTTTGGAAACATAACGAAAGATTTTTTTTTTTTTTTGGAATATTCGTATTTAGAAGAGCCATTCTGGAAAGCTGTAAGTAATTTTAAATTATCATTAGAATTTCTAGACTATATACAAAAGGTGAGCCATTCTGGAAAGCTGTAAGCAATTTTAAATTATCATTAGAATTTCTAGACTATATACAAAAGGTGTTGTAATCCATTTAACTGTCCGTTTATTTTAATTTATTTATTATAAAATGCCATAGAGACACCAGCATTTAATTAAATTATTCAGAAAAGCTCGAAATAGTGTAAGACGTGTAAACTTAATGCGATGTGTTATGTATGTTTAAGTAAGATCACTTTGGAATCACCGTGAATTCACACAAGATTTGTTTATTTATCTATTTATTGAACTTTAAGATGTTAATTTTAAACAAATCAAAATATTCGGATGAATTATGAATAAAATATGAATTTGAATTAGAATATGAATATAGAAGAAAATACGGATGAGCTATGGGGGAAAAAAGTATGTGTTTAAGGGACACCAGTATATAATTAATTATTCAGAAAAGCTCGAAACACTGCCGCCATCATGACTTTCTCTAAGAATTCCCACTCTTTAACAGGAAAGAAATACCCTAAAATGTATTGGAAAATTAGTACAGCCATCTATAGAAGAAAAAAAAACTGTATGTTTGAGTGACATCAGCATATAATTAAATTCAAACATTCACGTCACGATTCCTTATCTTATCTTGATCTTGATCTGGTCAGAAGTGTCCCACCAATCACGACACGATTCCTTATACACTAATATATCTCCCTTTTCTATTCAAAACAACAACATCACTTATTTACAACTAACAAATGACGTCACTTATCTCCATCTGATAACAACAAACATTGACGTCACGATTCCTTATCTGATCTTGATCTTGATCTGGTCAAAAGTGTCCCACCAATCACAACACGATTCCATATCCACTAATATATATATCCCTCTCCATTCAAAACAACATTGTCACTTATTTACAACGAACAAATGACGTCACTTATTTACAAATAACAAATGACGGCACTTATCTACATCTCATAATAACACACACCACGTCACGATCCATTATCTTATCTTGGATCTGGTCAGAAGTGCACCACTAATCACAACACGAATCCTTATCTCTACCATCACCCATAATTCCATACGCGAACCAAAACACAAGAACTCATCTCACTGACACATATTTCCCCAGGTAAATTCCAAACATTACAATCTCATGACGTCACGCCAACAATGACGTCATCTCATCTTCTTATCAGCCAATCACGTCACGATTCCTTATCTTATCTTGATCTTGATCTGGTCAAAAGCGCCTACCATACTACTTACGTGAGTCACTGCCATACTGGTACATCTAATATCTTGAATTAAATATAGTGGTACGCCACTCGAAAAGATTGATAACCTCTGCAATAGGGCATACATGGGACCTCTTTAGTCATGCAGCCAATAGCCACCATCTCGATCAATTGGTGAGTTTGCTCCGGTGGAAGAATGGGATTTGTTGCCACACTATGTTTTAGACACTTAAACCGAACATGATCTATTCATTGCCACGCCTCTTTAGCAGTTATATTCGAGTAAATTCTGTATTATCACCTTCTGTAAGATTATTTTATGATTTAAATTCCACTCTCCTATGTAATGTTCCTCATACCAGTCCAACGTTTTTATTTGTAGCGTCATTTTATTTATATTTTCATTGTACACTACCACCATGCCAAATTTGGCTGTGTGTGTGTGTGTGTGTGTGTGTGTGTGTGTGTGTGTGTGTGTGTGTGTGTGTGTGTGTGTGTGTGTGTGTGTGTGTGTGTGTGTGTGTGTGTGTGTGCGCGCGTGCGCGCGCGCGCGCGCGCGTGCGTGCGTGCGTGCGCGCGTGTGTGTGCAAAAAATGGATTATGAAACGAAAATAAAATTCACCTCCTATTCAGGCTATTATTATATATGGCATAGTACTTTTTAAAACAATTTTCGTGTAATCACGAAAATATACTATTCATAAGAAAATACTCCTTCAGGAAAGGAGATAAAATATGAGAAAAAATATTCTCATTCAGGTAATAGAATATTCCTAAAAGTTTTCATTAATACAACTAAGTGGAAATATGAATATTGAAACCATACTGAGTAAGTCTTTACACTCCTTTTGCTTGTAAATATGTTCCTTGCACTCAATTTCCTCGTGTCATTTGGGAAAAAAAGTATTGTGGTCTCAGAGAAGAAAAAAAGACATATTTTATGTCTTTATTCACTCAATAGTTATGTCGCAGTGGTTTCTCATATCTGTTCACAAATTATGTTCGAGAAAGCGGACATTTGTGTCTCTCGGCCAGATCAGTAGGTTAATACCTTGAGATTAATGAGTTCACGTGGTTTCACAAGATTGTTAACGATGATAAATCAATGGAAGGTTCTCTATACCATTCCTCCCTTATTATTTCGTGAAGAACACATAGTAATGTGCAGTCTGGAAGGGATCCTATCAGTAGCTGTCTAAACACAATAAACGTGTAAGATGTAATGCTGTTTGGTAGGCTGAAACGATGATTCTGGGAACAAACCACTCACACTACGGTTTATGCATCACTATAATGCATCACTATATGTCATTATAAACAGAAGACGAAGATAGTGCAAGATAGAGAAATCAACAAATGCGTGGATAAACGGAGGGTATTCATCATGTAAAAAGTAGAAAGAAAAGGAAATTATGATACACGAAGGAAAGCTGAAATGAAAGTTCTGTATAGAAAAGAGAGAAATACAATGACAAGAAGTAGAGAGAGAGAGAGAGAGAGAGACCCCCCCCCATGAGACATCAGAAGCGAGACAGACATCATGGCTGTCTGTCTCGCTTTTCTAACCGTCTTTCTCATTGTGGTCTTTCAAGAGATGAAAATCGTATGGTACGTAATCCCTGTCTGAGAGGCGAACAGTTTTGATTGGAAAGGTATTGAAAATACTTCCGTCTCTGGTGGAAATTAAATGTCTTTCAGCCTAGGGTAGTAGGTATCAGTATGATAGCGACAGTGGCAGGAAGGTAAGAGAAAAGAGATTGGAAAAACCTCTGATAAGATAGTGAAATTTAGAATAAGAAAGAGAAATGCACAAAGTAGTTGAGAAATAGTGTGCAAGAAACACAAATTGGGTAGGAGAAAGAGAACAAGAATAGTTTAGAGGAGGAGGAGAGTTTGATGTCAGAAAGTGAAAGGGAATAAATCTCAGAGGGAACTTAAGGCAAGTTGAAGAAAAGTTATTAAATAATAGTGTGTGTCGGAGAGGGAGGATTGGTGATAAATGAAAGAGAAAGTTAATGAAAAAGTTCTGTTTTTTTAATGAAATTCTATTCTTGATAATGTTGTATTATAGTGTTGAATGCGAAAAACGGTTTTTAAATAATGAAATGTTTCTCAGATTCTCGTGAAAAGATGACGTTTTAAATTCCATCAGAATTTAAAAATCTTTCTCTTAAACGTTATCAAAACGGTAGAAATATTATGTGACAACTGTAAATGGATGGACTCGAAAACATGAATTCATACTTTGCAGAATCTCAGTGTTTAATGAAAACAAATAAACGTCTGGATGAAGGAAAGAAATGTACTTCCTGAGGGTGTTGTAGATCTTGTTCATTCGTGTCGCTGTCAACATGAGTAATTAACCGACGAAGAGATAGATTGATTTTTTTCTTGCCTCCTTCCAATATACACAAGTTCATGAGATTCATTCCGACAGAAAGTTTCTCTCTAATCGCCAAAGGCTAACTTTTTCTGTCGCAGAATAGACAGCAAAATCAAGATGTAAAAAAGAGAAAGATTTTTACTTCCATAAATCCATTCAGATGAAACTAGCTGTTAGCGAATTTAAAACTAGTTGGCTTCAGTACAAATTCCTTTTGTGAATCGCACTTAAACAGACTTTTTGAAAACAACACACATTAAAACTGTCTTGTTATGTGGTTGCTTCATTTGTTGTTTCTGTTAAGAATGAAAATTGCCTTCCTTGTATGAACCCAAATACGTTCATGATGGTACACTTACTATGTCTTCGTAAGGTGTTAGTTTACGTAATGATATTATCATGCTGATATACCTTACTAATAAAAAAGGCAGGATAGTGATCTAAGAAATAAGCAGTACGATAGTTGACGCAACTATTATAATGCTCATTTGTCAGTTTGAACAGTACGTACTCTAAGAGAATGATCGCGGTTGTCAATGTGAATGAAAAACAAATCTACTTTTTGTGGGACGTTCTTAGGTTCTAGTTTTCTACTATTTTAAATAACATTTCTGGGTAAGTAACTTGACTACTTTAGTAATAACTTAACTGAAATTAACTGTTTCCAATATAAAAGGAGACGTAAATGAATATAGATCCGATAGCTGACTGAACTTAATACATACCTCATTGAATCGTCTTATTCATTAATTAAAAAAAAACAGCTAAATTCGAGATCTGTTTATCTATACATATCCTTTGCCTCGACTGATACGGTTAAACTGTTATAGTCCTTATTGACTTCAAATGCAACAGTTGCTGGTGTAAGATATTTTTGGGAAATGAGAATCTCATAAAAATCATTGCATTTTAGACTTTTGGTACCAAATAATTATTTTGATACAGAAATCCAAACTCTCTCGATTACTAACAAGAGATTTACCGCATTAAACACAATCAATCAATGAATATACAAATTTACTTACTGTTTTGGCAACAGCGCCTTCTAGTGAACATATTGAATACTGCGGGATGATACATTCAGTGTAGCCAGAAAGCCATCCCTTTTACTAAAACACCACTTTTCAGATTAACCTGATGAAGAGATTAAAACTTATCAGTCGCAATTTAATGCTTGCATTGTGTACTTTAGTTTTTCCTGATCGACTTCCATGGATTTGGCCGTTTTTCTTATCAAAACTCAAAGAAATTAGTGTCGAAGCTGTTCATTTCTTTCCTCTTATTTTCCTTTGTTCAGCAAACGAGCTCATATAAGTTTCTATGTCAACAGCATGAGCTGATTATTTCTAACGAGAAGGAACCCGATCGCCTTGAGCATTTCAAGTAAACAACAAATTTCTAATTTTCCCCATCAGTTTCTTAATCCTAATATTATTTTTACCATTCCACCTCTTCCTGCAAATTTATATTAAAAGAGCTAATTAATTACTAGTTTTTCGACTACAAGTAATTAGAATTAATGACATGAAACATAGAGCCCGTTTTTAAGTGATTCATTTTGGACGATTACACAACCTTGATCTGATTTCGTGTCATTTAAAATTCCTAAAAGCATCAGTAATGGGCTTATAATAATATAAACAGCAAATAGTAAACAGGCCAAATAGGTTACAAGAAATTTGAGGCGTTGGCCCATCTAGGGTGGAGACGCCAGAAGCAAATACTGATAGTGGTTCTGAAACAGTTGGTGTTGTAATATGGAAGGTAGAGAGAAGGAAATGTTAAACCAATTGGTCTTTGACTAATAAGAAAAGGTTGATCATTATGGTGGTTTCAATTATGGTAAATGTAGGCATCAAAATCTGTTCTGGAATGAAGAGACTTTGAGACTTTGCCAGGAACCAAATAGAATGAATGAATAAATTTCTTGAGTTTTTAAGGTAAAGTTATTGTTGTAAATGAAGTGTCCCATCTTTCTGCAGTTGGTGAAAATGACAGTGAAGTGATCACTTGGGTGGTGACCAGTCATATCACGACTTTTGTGAGAAACATTTATATGTGAAACTATAAGGCAGGTGATGGAAAACTCAGGAGGCGGCTTGCATTAATATCATGGAATGAGGAATTGCATGGGAACGAAATCAATGGAGCTTGGTCGCTACTCAGGAAGTCTCTGACAGAGGCAATGACTCGGTGTTTTCCAAATGTCGGGTGCTTAAATAAGCGAGTGTAAAATGGATGACTGAAGAGGTGAAACGTCCAATCTTGAGGAAAAGGGCATTGTGAAGGTGGCACAAGGTGTATGGAGATAATCAGAAAATGCTGCCATGATCAAATGATCAAAATAATTCGTTGGCATATATACAAAAAATATGGCTTTCCAACTTCTGATAATAGGCGGCAGCATAAAATAGAGACAGTACTGAAAAACGAAACAGCAAACATTTTCTGGAAATTTAGAACACAAATTGACGGCATTTGGAACACAATAGACCCGACATTGAGCCTCAATCGGTATCGATGAATCCCATTAGTCGGAAAGACCTGGGTTCGATTCCCGTCAGGGACGTAGGAATCTGGTCTCTTTATCTGGTCTCTTTCGACAAAAGGTGAGATACTCGGGTCCCCCCCCCCTAGAACAGCAAACCGTCTCGGTGAACACATGTGGATCACAGTCATGAATACATCTCAGTCATATGCTGGTCCCGAGCCCGGATAAAATTGGGGAGTTGGGCAAAGCAATGGTGAACTACCATGTAAAAATTTCACCAGGAATACTTTGTAGGCAATGCGTACAAAGTCACCTAAGGTAAACGGCTAAAAGGGAAAAATCACAATAGACCTGCCGTCACAATTAGCGAACATCGCAGGTTTGGATTATTAATATCTCAGTACCCAATGATAACAGCATTAACAACAAAGAACTGGAAAAAAAGTATTAAATATGGCAATCGAAGTTGGCCGACTGCGGCTTAAACACGCCAAAGTCATTCCAGTAGTTATCGGTGCACTTGATGCAACTTCAAAGAAGGTATCCAACTATTTACAGCAAATAAACATCAGCAAAGTGACCCCATATGAGCTATAAAAAACAACATTACTTAGAACAGTCCACATTTTATGATGCTACCTGATAGAGTGTTCTTAGATTCTTAAGTAGAATCTGATTGCTCCGTATCGCCAATCAAATTGTTGTTTGAATGATATCTTGTTTAGACCGTGTATTATGTGAATAAAGTAATAATAATAATAATAATAATAATAATAATAATAATAATAATAATAATTTTTCGGAGGTGTTTTCACATTTTTGTTCTCAGTCTTCATAGAACAGAGCATACAAAATATACAGAAATATACAGAAATGTACAAAAAATATATCAACACTTCTAATTTCCTTTACTAGATTAGTTAGGAGATATGCGTTTTGGTTACATATTTTGTAATTTTTATACTATTTATCACCAATTCCCATGTTTCATCTTTTTACACTGTACTCTTCATTTTTCTTCCATCATTTATTACTAGACACGGGAACGGGATACTTACATGTCCTTATTCTCCGAAATGAACTCAACGATGGAAAAGTCGAAGGTATATCGACAGATATCGTTTGTTTGTTTCGTTGCTAAAGATCTTAGTATTCAGTGCACATAATTTTTATCAGCTACTTGATATGTATGAGGATTACCGTTGGAAACTTGCTTTGATTCTAAATTCCTCCGTGATGCTCCTATCGTGCCTATTCATTTATTGATGATTCTATCCTTTAGGCAGTATACCCCTTACAAGCTGAGTTGAATTCTCTACAGGTTTGTGACAGTGACGTTAATTGAGGTTGTCTTCATCGTATTAATGTCAAGATGATATGCATTGTCATGCTTTATCGCTTGTAAGTTCGTGATTAAAGTAGATTTGCACCACGCCTACAATCGTTGCTATTTATGAAATGTTTTTCAGTACTCTTCTTAGTGACAACCTCTAAGACACCTAAACTAAATCTAAGCGGTAGCCTTGGGAAAAAAATGGCGGTTCTGTGATCATTTTAGTTTTACGACGACATTGGATTTGATAATACAACCAAGTTCTTTTTAAATAATAAATGGATGCAAAGGTATCCAGTTTCTGTTTTTCCTCTCGTGTTATTCGCTACGCTCTTAATGTAAATCACTAGAAGTAATAGCTACTAACAGTGAATGTGTCCTTGTACCAAGAAATAAGAAAAATAAAGTGCATAAAACAACATCAAAAGAGTTTTCTGTTAATTATTTAAAAGATGTAGAAAAAAGAGGACAAAAATATTTGGTCGCTACGAATGCTGCTTTTATTTGTTACCGAAACTCGGAGTAAATTTTTTTACTTGCAGCAATAAAGCTTCAATTACTTGGTGTTCGATATCAAAGAACCATTTTTCCTGGTGTATTGTAAACGATAGTTGTAAATTTCTTCTTGGATCATCATGCAGCGCGAATGTGATTACATATAGGATAGTTAATTTTGTATAGAGGATAAAAGTAATCTTTGATACAAAATAACACGTTTTTTGTTTATATTACATGTAAACTACTTTCCGAAAATTATTCAGATAACCCATTTTTCTCGAACACTCAGGAACACTAATGACAAAGCATATTCCATTAGCAATCATTAACTTAAGAAATGCATACAGTTGAATGGTGGAAGAACATGATTTAACAGTGTAATTGTCATCCATCTATTAAGTGTCGCAGCAATGGTGCTATGATGGAGATGCTTTTCGTATTCTAACTAGAATTAGATTTATTTGTGCAAGCACATGGGGAAAAAAGGAATATCGAACCTCATAATAACATTTTGGATAATTTTGGACAAATATTGTCGATGTCCTATAGAAATATCTCAACTATATCTCAACATAGTATAATTTTTTAATTATCGCCTTTCCATATATAAGGGAAAACTAAATAAAATTTATTACTCCTATATATTTCGCTCAATATATCATAGGTTTCATTCAGGGAGAAGGCAGAAGAGCTGGTAACAGCATTTTAATTTTGAATACAAGAAAAAGTCAAACGGTATGCATAGAGGAGGTTATACTATTAGAGTTCAGATACGTAATTGTAGACATATAATTAATGCATTAATTAAAATGATAACAATTAATAGAAATTACTTTCCAAAATTTAGAAACTGGAATACAATTCTGTCCAATTAAGATTAGGACGGTGGCGTAGGTCTTCAGATGATTCAAAAAATAGGCGATCAAATGTCTACCTACTGTAGTATATCATCTTCGTACCGTTACAGTGAACTCGATGTCTAGTGTCGAATTCCAGAAATCTTATATAATCTAGATATTCTTCGATTAGAATTGAAGCAGAAAGTACAGTCTGTTCAAAATAGGAAAGATGACAAGAACAGATATTTGATACACCCCAGGAAAGGATAAAGGTGATAATGTATCCTCGATAGTTTGTAAGAAAGATGACAACTGCTCGGATGGTTTGAAGATGGTATACATTTTTTTTTCTGCGAAGGATGCTTCCTATTTGTTCAGAAGTAGCTTTAAAGTAGGGTATGCAGATCCTTTTAACATCAGACTCAAATATGGAAGACAGATGCTAATTATGAAATATTTTCTGTATCCAGGTCTTGTAGTATCCATTAAATAATAGAGTAAACCTTATTTAATTCTTCTAATAGAAAAGACTCAAAGCTTTTGATAACGCCTATTTTTTGTGATGATGATGTGAAGATGCGTGAATATATCTGCCTGTAAAGAAAATGCTTCCTGCAAACAGAAAATTCAATATTACTAGCAGAGTTACGATGTTTTATAGTATACAAAAAGGGAAGTGTGTTTATATTTACGTTTAGTTGTGAACTTGATGCGAATATATAAGGAGTTCATTTTATCTAAGAAATTGAAGCAGTTTTCTGTTTCAGAGTGAGATCATATTGCAAAGACATCATCCACAAAAAAACTTAGCTAAATGCGAGGAATGGAGAATCAACTAAAGTAGGTGATATGGGACTACCCATTGCAGTACACTCGATCTGCTGAAAGAATTTATTACGCCAAATACAATAACCGGAATTGATAATAAACATGAATAGGTTGACGACGTCATCAGGGAAATATACCTGTAAATAGTGCAGAGTTTGTTGAAGTGGCTTATTTGTAAACAGTGAAACTAAATCCAAGGAAACCATCATTTCGGACTCTTGAAGATGAAGATCTTTACTTTTTTTTCTTTGAAGACAAAACTATATTTGATATAAGAAGTGTTTTTCTAGTAAAATTTCGTAGAACTCTTGAAAGATATTTTGCCAAATAATAAGTAGGAGATCCTATGCAATCAAATATATATTTTGTTTAAATAAGGTGACACACATGGTTCAAAAACACAAAGGACTGTCTGGGAACACAATATACAAAAGATTAGCCCAACGCATAAATAGACGGCGATCCATAATAGCGAATTTCGGGATCGGATTAAAATGACACTTTCTAGAACCGTGCAGCAGGATCTTTTTATAAACTTATGACATTAATGTTCGTTAATGATGAAAATTAATTTTCTTAAATAGGATGTAAATATTAATAGATTTAGATGTATAACTGAAAATTACATTGATACACGCAGTGCACTATATTTTCATTGAGATATGACATGTCACGATGAAGTATTCATCCGACGACTAGAAAATAGTCCATTCAGGATCATTTAAGATCAATCCAATGAAAAGTTTTATTTTATTATGAATAAGGTTTGAATAAACTTCTATAAATCAATTAATATCAATTTCAATTAATTCTAATATCAGTTAACTTATATAATTTCTATACTGATGCTATATAAAGGGAAAAGTCTAGACCTTGAGCATTTACTACGCACTGTATATAGTGTGCAACAATTTTTTGTTATACTTTATATACTCCTAACATTCATACGCCAAAATAGCACAATGTTGGATATTATGACAATAATGGCAAACATCCGATGAATTCAGCCATTAAGGCAAATAAAATGGAAGTTTAAACTTTCCGGAAATCGCAAATAGAAAGTTCCCAGAGATCATGATAAAATCATGTTGATCATGCGTTATCTTTCGTTGAGTTTCGTTGTCCAGTGGAACTATGGCAAGGCAAGGTTATGCATGCTTAAACAGTTAATTTGGAGTAAAGTGTAACAATTTAAAAATTCAAGTCAATTTTATTATATCAAAGCATATGAAATGAATATGATGTTTAACTTCTCTTGTAGTGAACATGATCCTACACACATCCTACCTAGAGAAATACAATAGGATCACTGTTAGAGAAATGATTCCTATTGTATTTTTCTAATACAACAAGTTCACTTGACGATGCCAGGTATGGCATCAGTACTTAGTCAGGGATGCGAGTGTGCTACTCAATTCCCATGAAAAGAGGCTACTCTTTATCATTATAGGATACCGCGTATCCCATAATGCTTGGATACCTATCCTGCATAGACACTTTAGGACAGTTTTTTATTTATTTTCATGGGTTGCAAGGGTTCACTAAGAGAAATGTATATGGTCAATTGGATTGGAGGGTGACTCCAGGTGCGCAGCCTTACAGAAGCCGAATATTTGTTCTTTCTTTTAATGTCTAGGAATAATGTCAGAATTTCAACATTCTTCTTGTTGGGAAAATCTTGCAAAGAGTATCTTGACTTGTATGATCATTCCCCATAACAATCCTGCATTAAGCGTCAGTTGAGTATAGAAAAATTGTTAATAATGGTTTATGATAATCATTCTTAAATTACAAATATATTAACATATTAACATATCAAAATTTAGGCACATCTTCTGTAAGTAACTACTGTGGTATAAGGTTCACAAGACTGAACTATTACTAATTAATATACCCAAGTTAAAAAAACTTTCTACATATATATATAGAGAGAGAGACCTACAAATAATGTCCACCTAATTCACCATATTCATGATACTGTTCAAACATCATGACGAAACTAGTATTTAGACTATAGCTTCATGGATAATATCAATCTCCCTTGGAATTTGGTATATAATTCAGATATATGGAAGATAAGACGCATTTTACCTCTCACTTCTCCCCAATAGTTGAAGCGTTTTTGGCTAAACAAAGAATCTCAAAAACTTTGGCTTAAACAAAGAATCTAAAAACTACGTTCTGTTACCAGAACGTAGTTTTTATTATTGGAGAACTTGTAATGATGTTCAAATGTAAATATCTCTTAAAGAAAAATGTAGTAATGAATTTATTGTCTTTTATATGCGTAGAAAATGCAAACGGTAGAAAAAAATTAACATAGCTGCCATATATTTTAGAAATCAATTATGGCAGCAAATTATGGCTTACAAAATTTACATCATAATATGTTTATTTTGTGACTTCATTCATATTTTTTCCTTCTTTGTTAGTACCTACAACAGGATCGCACAACTGTGAATTCAGATAGATTAAGCAGCATCATAATACAAACCATACAACATTTTACTTTGAATAACATCACATCATTAAGGAAGTTAATTTCGAATTACCGTTATAGTCTACAAGTAACACTACATATCGTAGATGGGACAAAAATCAATTAACTCTATAAGACTATTACACTTTTTTATAAAATCTTTATCAAGTAGCTTTATTTTCATCCTCCTACATGTTTCGCCAATCTGTTTCTATTGGCATCCTCAGGGAATACAAATCAGTAAGCACAAAATGAAGGTTACAGACTAGGTTATAACCGATGGTTCTAAATCATACACAAAATTGGTATTGTGCGTGACAATGTGCGTGTCTCGTTAACGTGATTTATTCGTGATGACTCATGACGTAATTGTTATGAAAGTTCATTTCTTTGATGTTTAATGATCTGATAAAAGTTTTCCAAATTTCTGGTAAAATTAGACCTTGATTCTTGTTTAGGTTTTCAGTTTTACGGGCGACTGTAGCTGCTTCTTTAAAGGTTCTTGAATGGTAGTTATCTTCTATGTATGGCATAAGGCTCTTATCCCACTCAATGTGATGGTTAGTAGAGGCAAAGTGGCATGAAAGGCCTGAAATGTCTTGTCTGTTATTTCTGACATATCCTATGTGTTCTTTCTTTCTCGTTTCGAAGCTTCTAGATGTCTGACCTACGTAACTAATACCACATGAGCAAGGAATATTATATACTCCAGAGTATTTGTAGAATGGGTGAGGATCTTTCGGTGATCTTAAAAATTTCCGAATAGTATTGATTGGTTTGAATGCCACTCTGATCTTGTATGGTTTTAAAAGGTTAGCTAATTTTTTGGAAAGGTTGTTGACAAAAGGAATTGTAATTGTACTGATGTATTGGACGTCATCACGTTGTCGATGTGGTATATCAGTAAATAGAATCTTGTTATAGAGTCTTTTAGGGTAACCATTTAAAGAAAGTTCTCTGGATATTGTGGTTAATTCCGTTAGTAGGTCATCCTTGTCTGTCGTATACTCTATAGCTCTTTTCCTGAGACTATGGATAATGCTAAGTTTCTGAGCTATGTGATGAGCTGAGTTGAAATGGAGGTAACGTCCAATAGTTGATGGAATCTATTCTCCCACTTACCAACTATTCAAGGATCTTGCGAAGATTTTACAACAACACATTCACGTCTCGGATACTTATATTAAAAACTCAAAACATTTTATAGATAAAATAAAAAACATTCCCATTTTTGAAGAGGATATACTAGCAAGCCTGGACATCACATCTCTGTTTAATAACATTCCAGTGGTTGAAGTCATCAACATCTTAGACAAATTGTTCCCAAGAAACATCACTACTTTGTTCAATCACTGTTTAACTTCTAACTATTTCATTTGGCAAGAAACGATTTACAAACAACTCACTGGATTAGCTATGGGTAGTCCCCTCTCACCTCCTTGTACTGACTTATTCATGGAAGATCTAGAGAAAAAAATCTTAACCCAGATCTTTCCAAAACCGAAAATTTGGTACAGATATGTAGATGACATCTTTATCATTTGGGATCATACAAAAGAAGAACTAATGAATTACCTCAACCAAATCAATAGTTTCCACAATACCATCAAATTCACATTAGAAATGGAAAAAGATAAAAAACTGCCATTCCTTGACATTTTAATAAAAAACAATCCAATAATAGTATCAACCTATCTGTATACAGAAAACGTACAAATACTGGACGTTACCTCCATTTCAACTCAGCTCATCACATAGCTCAGAAACTTAGCATTATCCATAGTCTCAAGAAAAGAGCTATACAGTATACGACAGACAAGGATGACATACTAACGGAATTAACCACAATATCCAGAGAACTTTCTTTAAATGGTTACCCTAAAAGACTCTATAACAAGATTCTATTTACTGTCACCACATCGACAACGTGATGACGTCCAATACATCAGTACAATTACAATTCCTTTTGTCAACAACCTTTCCAAAAAATTAGCTAACCTTTTAAAACCATACAAGATCAGAGTGGCATTCAAACCAATCAATACTATTCGGAAATTTTTAAGATCACCGAAAGATCCTCACCCATTCTACAAATACTCTGGAGTATATAATATTCCTTGCTCATGTGGTATTAGTTACGTAGGTCAGACATCTAGAAGCTTCGAAACGAGAAAGAAAGAACACATAGGATATGTCAGAAATAACAGACAAGACATTTCAGGCCTTTCATGCCACTTTGCCTCTACTAACCATCACATTGAGTGGGATAAGAGCCTTATGCCATACATAGAAGATAACTACCATTCAAGAACCTTTAAAGAAGCAGCTACAGTCGCCCGTAAAACTGAAAACCTAAACAAGAATCAAGGTCTAATTTTACCAGAAATTTGGAAAACTTTTATCAGATCATTAAACATCAAAGAAATGAACTTTCATAACAATTACGTCATGAGTCATCACGAATAAATCACGTTAACGAGACACGCACATTGTCACGCACAATACCAATTTTGTGTATGATTTAGAACCATCGGTTATAACCTAGTCTGTAACCTTCATTTTGGCTTACTGATTTGTATTCCCTGAGGATGCCAATAGAAACAGATTGGCGAAACATGTAGGAGGATGAAAATAAAGCTACTTGATAAAGATTTTATACAAAAGTGTAATAGTCTTATGAATAATTGTCAAAAAGAAAATTCAACATACATCAATTAACTCTAGTTTCAAATAATATGTTATTAGGTAAACATTCCACGAATTTCAAGGAAATCGTTTTTCCAGTCGTAATTCGCTTTAAAGAAACATTTTTGCAGATTCAATTGATTTTTTTTTCTATTTCAACACTTAATTCTGTAGAAAATGTATTTAGATGATTTTTATGAATTTTATTAAATTACATTTGATTCGTAATGAAAGAATTTGTAGATAATATAAATTTAAATTATTCTTTCGATTTCTTCTTTTGTTCCTTTTTTTGCATTCTACCTTTATTCTCTTTTTCGCTTTTCTATATTTTTGTTCTAGATTTCTTTTTCTAGGCTTTTTCGTACTTGGTTTTATTCTCGCAGCCTCTTCTCTTCATCCCTATAAATGAAATCGCTGGACTAGTACTCTTAATTTTTTCTCCGAAAATTTCTTGCTTGAAGAAATTCGAACTCCTAAGATAATTAATTAATCAGAAAGTTTTTTGTTTTGGCAATTTATTTAACGCGAGTGTTTTTTTTTCTTTCCATTTTTCCTGCATGACTTAGCACCGGTAAGTTTATTAACTCGCAAATAAATTTTCGATAGTTTCACCATGTCTCAATGCATGCTTGAAGGAATTCATTAAGAATTAAAGTAGATTGCTAATAACACTTCTCGCACACGCGTTGGTGTATAGTTTCGTAAATCTCTTGAAAGGAGTGGCTTTTGCAGGAAAAGAAGCAATATAATTATTTATTAATTCAGTGTGGTTCTTAGTACCCAAGTAGTACTTAAATTAATTCCACTTGCTTGTACTCTCTGTCTCTTTCTCTCTCTCTCTCTCTCTCTCTCTCTCTCTCTCTCTCTCTCTCTCGCTCTCCACACACAAGAACTTTGCAAACAGATGCAGTGAAGGCTTATGCATAATTTTGACATATCCACATCCGTTGTTTTTATTAAATAAATCAGAAGGAAGGTAGTAATATTATTAATATTAAGAATATTTGCTGATTAACTGAAAGACTTTCCTTGCCAACGACTTAAGGATTTATTAATAAAAACGAAAATGCAAAATAGTAAATAAATTAAAAATATTTTAACTGCTAAGTCACGTGGCTAATAGAAGGCGTAATATATTTAAATAGGCTAATTATATTTACTCTTTACGTGTATCATACTTTCCTACTTGACTAATGGATGGGATAAGAGTTTTTGGTGGCACATCTTTAGTTCGGTGTTAGTGAGAAATGGATTCTTTTATAATACCAACATCTTAATAATAATAATAATTATAATAATAATAATAATAATAAGCTTAATTATTGACATATTTCTATCCTAGTGGCGATCGTTTCCTCTTACAAATCGGAGGACAACTCTGTTTGTAACGTTTGAAACTAACCAAAATATAACAAAAAAGAAATAATAAATAATAAAAATTAAATACGTTTCTTTTAAGATAAAAAAAATAGAACTACTTAGTCTTGAAACATTTTAAATTTGTTTTCATTATTTCACGGCCCCTCTCGACAAAACGTACGGTCCCCAATTTCGGAAGCGCTGATATAACCGATAAAACCTACAAATTATATTAAAATCTTCATTGTGGTTATTATAAAAATTACGAAGGTAGTTATATAAATAGGCTTGAAATGCATAATTTTGGTAATAATGATTCATAATACATTGGCAAAATCAAGCAATCAACGTGTAATCAACCAATGAAGCAATTAGGATACTCCTTAATTTTGCGATCTAGATAGCAGTATATAATATCCTTCGTACTGAAAACTAAATAAAAGGCAAGCTACTACCTTCCTTCTGATATAGTATGGAGACATTACGTAGATAGCTTACCATATAAAGGAGAAAATATAACTAACATTATCCGTAGCCCAGTCGATATGGAACGGAAAGAACTGGAAAACATTTATAGTTTCCAACTAATGGTGAATTAGAGGATCTGATATGAAAGAGGGGAGTTTTTCTCCTCTCAGTCACTTCTGGAAGAAAGAATATTTTTAGACACACTTGACTCCTGAATGCCTGAATGGGTTTTCCTAAAAAAGATAAAAAAAAAAAAGTCTAGTTTTATGCTGACGAAGTGTCACGTATACTTGTTACCCGACAAAGTCCAAGATTCATTTTCAGCTGTTCTTTCAAGGAATGCACCTGAAAAATATTCTTGCACTCGGTAAAATAGAATCCTTTATTCCGTCTAACAATGTTCTGCTCTCTCCCTTTTTTCTGAACCATTTATTAATATATTCCTTTTGTCTGTTGCTTCGGGGTTATTATTTAGAAATTCCATAACTAAAATTTAACAAAATATTTTTATTTTTTATTTTTTTGAACAAAAGGAGTTTAACTTTGGAAGTAGAGAATAAATGGCGATTTTACTGCACAGCTGTTGCTGTTCGGGACTTGGTTTTCTTATGGCTACTGCACTGCACTTCGTAATATCTTCCTAGAAATTGGGAAAATAACGTGCGGTAGCCTCACTCATGCATTCGGTAAAGCAGCAGCCAACGAACTCTTGTAATACAAACGACTCAAGTAGTCGAACAAATTCCATAACGAAAGATTTAGATGTTGTAAATGGAATTCACCTACATAGAAGGCAAGTGTTGTTTCTTTCCTTTAAGATTTTTAATGTCACCATCTTTCGATCGGTTGTCTGTCTTTCATTTATTTAAATTTCAATCGACTGTCTTTCAAGTTCATTATAATATTCTTCCTTTCTTTATTTCATATTCCTTATCACTTCTATCAGTTTGTTTTTTCTTCTATCTTTTTTTCATCTCGTCTATCTATCTTCTCTCATCTTCCTTATTTTAAAGAATTCGCTTACCATAGCATCAGGTTTATGATTCTCTTTTCATCTTTATTACCAGTTTGGTGATTCTGTTTGTTTTTCTTACATTTTCTCTATTAGTATGCCGTTATTTTCTTGATCTTGTTTGAATGATCCGTCTGTCCTCTCTTTAATTGCTAAACGATTGAAAGATACTAAAAACGTGTTCAGTTGAATTGCTATTCCTTTTACCAGGCTATATAATTTGAGTCTCAGAACAGGAAGATTCCACAGGAGTGGAAAGAAATATGGTGATTCCATTTCACAAGGGTGGTGCAAAAACCGAAGTATACAACTATGGTCCAATCAAATTCTCAGGAGTGGTGGTGAAGATTTTGGAAAAGATTATTAGGGCTCGCATACAGAAATGGATTAACAGAGAAGTTATACTTTGCAATGAATCGCATTGATTTACCAAGGGAAGGCCATGTTAAGCAACTTGCTCGGATCTATAATAATGATACCTTTGGGTTAGATAAGGGGAGTAGATACATACACCACGATATTTGGATATTGTAAGGCTTCTGAGAGAATACAATAAAGCGGAAAATATGGGATTGCATTATAAAATATTGCCATGCATAAGAAGATGACTGACTAATTGATATCAAATGTGGTATACAGAGGATGTGATGCTGAACGATTGAAGGTGACCAGTTTTGTTTTGTTTTATTTTATTTTTTGGTATGTTGCTCCGTTTCACGAACGTTATTTGAAAAACCTATAGTATACTTTGTACTGTGAGTGGGAATAATGATTCTGTTTTCGAAATTCGCAGACTGTTGGTAAGAGAGCGAGTACGCTAACCACTCGGCCAACCGCCTGGGCAGGTGTTCCTCTTTGGTGTGATGAGATGTCCAATGTCATATTATATTGGTTGGAAAGAAACTGATCAGATTAGCGATCTGATTAGTTTGAAGTTAAAATTCAAGATCCCATATAGCAAAGATTGCAAATACAACTCAAAGGATAACTGCAATTTTTAAACGAACCTTGACATGCAAATACAAGGTCGTTTTGTCATTTTGTCTCTTTACAGGGACTTGATGTGACTCACTTGGACTATTTGACTCTTTATTTCGCGCAGGCAATGGAGAGTGTCAAAAATGATATCAGGATTGTGGAATATACCATTATGAAGATAGGTTTGAGAATTTATAGACGCCATAAACTAGCAAACAGGAGAATGTAGGGTTATATGTTTGAGACGTACAAACTTCAGAAATGGTATACAGAATTTCTTTATAAGATGGATTTTTTTCTTTTTATAGAA